>NC_091745.1:482500-530000 GCF_043380555.1 Nothobranchius furzeri | reverse complement strand
AGGAAACTTTTTACTGACTGGCTTAATGCACTGACCTGTATTGAAATGTTTACCAGGTGAAGTGCTTGAGACGACTCTTGTCGTGATTTGGTGCTATATAAATAAACTTGAATTGAATTGAATAAAATAGTAATAAGGGGAAAAGGGTTGATGCTTTCAAAGCAAGCCGGGAAATGACTCAGCTGTTGTTTTCATTCAGGAGTGCGCACGTACAGCATGCATGCCTCATGCACGAGCTTACTATAGACGCTGCAGTTACACGTTTGCCGTGCTAGCATAAAATTTTAAAACTACTCATAGTCCTTTTAAAATGTGTTTGTTACCTTTTTTGTCAGCTGTGATTTCTGATTTGAGCTTTCAGAGTTATCAAACATATTAGCTTCATCTAAACCTTCAACTTGCATTTTAGATCCAGTGCCAACCAAATTATTTAAAGATGCATTTCCTTTGTTTGCTGCCCCCATTCTAGATATAATCAGTCTATCCTTAGTAAATGGATATGCACCACAGGATTTTAAGGTTGCTATAATCAAACCTTTACTTAAGAAGCCTTCTCTGGATCCAGATGACCCAATGAATTATAGACCAATATGTAACCTTTTATTTTTATCCAAAGTCCTGGAGAAAATAGTGGCCATCCAAGTATGTGAGCATTTAAACACTAATGCTCTGTTTGAGGAATTTCAGTCTGGTTTTAGAGAGTATCACAGCACTGAAACTGCATTAGTGAGAGTTACATATGATATTCTTATGGCCTCAGATAAGAATCTTGTGTCTGTTCTAGTCTTGTTAGATCTCAGTGCTGCCTTTGACACAGTTGATCACAATGTTCTTTTAGAAAGACTTGAACATGTTGTAGGGATCAAAGGAACAGCGTTAGGCTGGTTTAAATCCTACCTGTCTGACAGATTTCATTTTGTAAATGTACATGACAAATCTTCTTCATACTCCAGGGTTACTTGTGGAGTACCACAGGGTTCAATGCTTGGACCAATTATTTTTACTATATATGTGCTCCCAATTGGTAAAATCATTAGACAGCATGGGATAAACTTCCACTGTTATGCTGACGATATTCAGTTATATCTATCCATTAACCCCGATGAACCTAATCGGTTAGTTAGATTACAGGCTTGTCGTGAAGACATAAAAAATTGGACGACTCAAAACTTTTTGCTTTTAAATCAAGACAACACTGAAGTTCTCATCTTTGGACCAGAAATCCAGAAAAGGAAATTGCTTAGTCAATCACCTGACCTGAATGGCATACATTAATCTACGGAAACAAAGTAAGGAACCTTGGTGTTATCTTTGACCAGGACATGTCATTCAAATCCCATGTTAAACAGGTTTGTAGGATTTCCTTTTCCCCCCTTCGGAATATTGCTAAGATTAGAAGCATACTTTCCAGGAGTGATGCTGAAAAACTAGTTCATGCATTTATTACATCAAGACTGGATTACTGTAATCCATTACTCTCAGGAAGTCCACAGAATGTAGTTAAAAGTCTTCAGCTTGTCCAAAATGCTGCAGCTAGAGTTCTGATGAGAATTAAAAAGAGAGATCATATTGCTCCTGTCTTAGCTTCCCTACAATGACTGCCTGTTAAATTCAGAATAGATTTTAAGATCCTTCTTCTCACATATAAAGCTCTTAATAATCAAGCTCCATCATACATCAGTGATCTGATTGTTCCATATGTTCCTAACCGAGCGCTTCGCTCTCAGACTGCAGGTCTACTGGTGGTTTCCAGAATATCTAAAAATAGGATGGGAGACTGATCTTGTAGTTATCAGGCTCCTCTCTTGTGGAACCAGCTCCCAGCTTTAGTCCATGAGGCAGACACCTTGTCTACTTTTAAGACTAGGCTTAAAAAATTTCTAGTTGATAGGGCCTATGGTTAAAATCCGATGTTAGACTAGATGTGGACAAATGGAGGAGTAGAGGGAGGTGGAGTGTACAGCGGTAAAGACGGCTTTCCCTTGCCCTGCCTCCAACATGCCTACATCTAAACGGCTAGGTCATCCAGTTATCTCTGTAGTTATGCTGCTATTGGCTTAGACTGATGGAGGACACACAGACCACTTTCCACACTCTGCTACTTTCTTCTACAATTTGCTCTTTAACTGTAGTATTTCCTGCCATTTCAGCTGTTAACTTTATTTTTTCTCTAAGTGTTTTCTCCCCAGAAGAAGCTACAATGATGTTCTGCTGAGCTGTGGTAGCTTCATGGAGGGGGCCATCGTCTTGAACACTGTTGCTAACCACTTAAACATTTTCCCTCTCCTGATGATAACATTTTACTTTATTTGACATTGGATGTGCTACTACTAGTTTACCCGTTTAATTATAGATTCACTAGGATAAATACAATAAAGTTTATCTCACCAAATAGAATATTTACTAAGAAATCACAATGTAACCATAGACACCACACTACTTGGTATATATGTTGTGTGTGCGTGTGTGTGTGTGCGTGTGCGTGTGTGTGTGTGTGTGTGTGTGTGCGTGCGTGTGCGTGTGCGTGTGTGTGTGTGCTCGATCTACTCGATCCCCAGTGAGTCGTGGTGGATGGCTGCTTATTCTGAGCCAGGATCCTCTGGAGGTTTCTTCCTGTTAAAAGGGAGTTTTCCTCTCCACTCTCGCTAAATGCTTGCGTAGTATTAGGATTGCTGTAAAGCACATATGTCAGACACAAGGCCCGCGGGCCAGATGCAGCCCGCGGAGCATTTTTATGTTGCCCGCGAGATAAATATCAAAAATATATTAAAACTGGCCCGCTGGCCGATTTTACCGCAAAGACTTCAACTCCCATGATGCTTTGCGGCATCAGCGCAGAGCCGACGCGCCCCCTCCTTTGTGTTTTTTCCAGTGCCTGCTGCCGCTCCGCTGTCTCGGACAAACTAAACACTCCTCTCACTCAGCGCCGAGTTCACTCAGCTGTTTTCTGACGTTGAAGCCCAGAAACGGAGATTCTAGCCGCTCAGTAATGTGTTCACGACTGAAAGAGAAAGTTTTCCAACTAACGTCCAGACAGAGCCGATATAACTCCAGCGAGCAGCGACACGCTCAAACCAGCACGACTCTGTGGTTGCTGTCGTGTTTCCTCCCCGACACACAACAACGTGGTCAAGCTGCTCAGACAAGTTCAGCAGCACAAACCTATGTGAGCTCCTGTTGTCATCTAATGTTGTCATTATTATGATGAAGATGAACAAAACAACAGGAGTCTCCTCCTCAGCTCAGATCAACCCCATGATGCAGGTATCTGGCTGGAACAGGTGAGCATCACAGTAAACCAGTGGAGCAAACTGAGCTTTAAATATGTTGGTTTGATGCTCTTTTTCTGCTCCAAAACATGAAAGTTAACAGGTGAGATGTTGCATTTTCATTTAAGATAAAATGATGTTTTTATTTTGTTGTTGGCCCGTGAGAAAAGATTTAACCTACAGTAAACAGGAAGTGGAAAGGCTGCAGATAGATGAATAGAATAGAAAATGCCTTTATTGTTCCTCAGTGGGGAGAGCTAGACGTCACAGCAGCGATGACACGTATTACAGGAGAAAAGAGAATAAAAATAAGAAAAATGAATAAACAACAAGAAAATATAAATCCTGACTAGATTTATAAAATGCTGATTATACCACAAGTAATGAATACCACTGATGCCTTTTATTTAAAACGGACTTGCTCGTGTGTCATTTGGTTATTCCACATTCAGTGTTAATGCAGAAATATGTTTGTTTCCAAATTTAAAGGTTCAAAATTGCATATATGTTGATAAAGAAAATGTGCAAATTTGCGTCACTTTTTCAAAAAATATTAAGTTTGGCCCTCGACTCCGTCCCAGAGTTTCATTTCGGCCCCGTGTGAGTTTGAGTTTGACACCCCTGTCCTAGGCCAACCCCCCGCACCCAAGCTGTGCTGATTTGATGCCAATGGAGGGGTTAAATATGAAAGCAGAACAAATATTAGCACAATTTTGATTGACTTTCTTAATATGGGGGGCTGGTTGACCTTTGACCTTTACTAATATCTCTAAAATGAAAGTAGCACAAACAAAACTTTTTATAGCACAAACGTTGCATAAATGTTTAAAACCAATTTTGTTAGATTTGAAGAAGGTGGGGGGCCACGACCGTCGGACGTGATGTTATTGGTTAAGTCGGTGGTTCTGAAGGGAAGGCAGCCCCCACATGGCCAAACTCTCCTCTCTAACTGCAGAAGAGGAGCTCCAGATAAAAGTTCTTCAAAGCAGTCCTCTTTCAGGGGTTTTAGCTCAGGTAAAGCTTTCAATTACTATTTTCAAAAAATTCTCAACACAAGTAACAGATAAATGAAGACAAAAAAATTAACTCCTTTAAGCAGTCAGTTCTTTCTTCCTCTCTGTCCCTGCGTCCTGTCCATCTGTAAAGCAATCAGAACTGATTTATGAGTATCGAAAACAAGCCTTACAGTTTTACTCTCAGGTGGAGCTGTTAGGGTTAGGGTTAGATTTATCTAAATTTCTCCACTTGATATCTAAACTTTATTAGAGATGCTTTTGGTTATTTTTAATCCTAAAGGACACTGAGATGGAAATGAAAAGAGAAAAGGTGAGAAAAAAGTAGGGTGGGTGGGGGGGGTCACAAAACAAACCAAGGATGTACAAGAATGCCTTCTAGACATGCAGAGAGAGAGCGAGAGAGAGAGAGAGAGAGAGAGAGAGAGAGAGAGAGAGAGAGAGAGAGAGAGAGAGAGAGAGAACAGAACCAGAACATCACTAAACAGCCAGTTCTGATGGTTTGTTGTGCTCTTGTCATCCAGACTTCTACTTGTTCTCTCTTACCCTCTCTTTGAATTATATTGACACTAAACGTATACGAATTGCACAAACAGAATTTCTTTCAATTGTTATCTATAAGAATTATAGTTTTATTATTGTTTATTAAACTGCTGAGTAGTAGTTTCTGCTTCTCTGTCATGTATTAGTGTGCTTTTTAAAAATACCTGCCATAGATCTCACACACCTGTTATATGAACATTTTGTAATCATTTTGTTTCTCATTGTTTGACAAGTTTTGACACTAAGCTCTGGACAAGAGTCACATATACATCCACAGCAAACCCAAAATGATTAAAAAAGCTAAAACGTGTGTCCTGTATCCGAGCTACACGTGTGAGGTTTGCATAGAAAAAAAAACGCATCAAAACTGGTTAAATATTCAAGGAGTTATGGATTATTTAGCATGCTGACGCTTTAATGCCCCTGTCAAAGAGGGGGGAGCTCGACCAATCCAAGATGGCGGCGCCACCTCTCGTCAGCGCCCGTAGGCAGTAGCGGTCACGCGGGATCTATCTGTTTGTCTATGCACGAAACCATTAGAACACACACACACACACACACACACACACACACACACACACACACACACACACACACGCACGCACGCACGCACACACGCACGCACACACACACGCACACACACACACGCACGCACGCACACACACACACACACACACGCACGCACGCACGCACACACACACGCACACACACGCACGCACACACACACCACGCACGCACGCACGCACGCACACACACACCTTCTCTGCCTCCGGGAAGCGAGCCACGCAGTTGCACCAGGGGAGAAATCGCTGCTTGGAGATCCGAGTCGCGATCCAGCCGGGCCGGAAGCCCTGGTCCCATCACTAGCCTCTGCGTTCAGACTGAAGCAGCAGAGCGCTGCACAGCTTCAGATGGAAATATTACACAATTAAATTCTAATCACATTAACCCTAGATTCTGATTTGAAATGGGCGTCGCACGTTCTCTCCCAGAGTTTGGCGATTATATATTTTATTGTCATGCAAGGATTGAACACACCAGTAAGTAGAACGTTTATATACTTAATACGTAGAATATAGTTTGATTTAAATGAATAAAGTCTGGGTTTCGGGGACATGATGGAGGCTGTTTTTGCCCAGGATGCTGCGCGTTACACAGAATGTTGACGTAAATTACAAAAATGAAACGCGATGATTCATTTTCTATGACAGAAAATAACATTATATGAATTAATCATTATAATTATTGCATGTTGGTGATTTTTTGTTTTCATTTCAATGTCCTTTCTTTTTAGTGACATACATTTAATTATATATTTAAAACACGTAGGCTATATGTTTTATTACATTTTAACTGTTTTTAATTACACGGGCCAGTATCATTTTAGATCAATTTCGCTAAACTAGGGTGGGTGTTGACTGTAACAGACTGCAGCGGTTCAGTCTGTGAGGGTAGGGGAATATTGTCTCTGTGCAGCCGCGGCCGAGGCGCACTTAGCGGACCGGAGAGCCGCCTGACTCCCGCTACTCGATCCAGGCAGCTTCATTTCATTCATCAGCTTCCTTCATGCCCTTAACGTTTTCTTGCAAATATAATTGACAGCATTTAAATTCCATTAGCTAAGTCAAGCATTAGAATAATTAAACATTATTAATAAAACAAGTTTGGGTGCATTTAGGCAGTGGGGATTTAAATAATGAAAAAATAAATAAAAAACGCCGACGCATTGAAGCGCATACATGTATATTTCAACCACTTAGAGCTGCAACCTCTTACAATGCTCGTATATGCCCCCGGATTGTTATCCCATGTGTTAGTGTGCACGCAGGGAACGGCTGGGTGCAACAGAAGGTAATGGCCGACTGCAAAGCGCTTTCTCAGAGCATGAAAACAAAGGCAGTCCTCCTGATGGGCGGCCATTCATCTGGGATCCCCTTACAGCCAGTCTAAATAATCTGGTCTAGTTCACCAGGCTACCTACAGTCCCTGTCTTAATTCTACATGAAGAACTTTCCGTTTATAGGGAATTGATGACCTTCCCTGGAGCTATTGTAAATGCTGCTTTGAATTGTAGCTCTAACTGGAGACATGGTGAGAAAATAATAGGGCATTTACCTGTTCATTCTTATTACTAATCTAACAAAGTATTTTCAGGTAATTTATGATCAATATTTTTGTTTGAAGACCTTTTTTCCCACACAACCAAATCCTACGTGAGTGTCTACCAAGAATGGGCTATATTAGGCAAAGTCAGAGATTGATTAAATGCTTGATAAAGTGTAAAACTGAGCTGCCTTCTGCTGGCTTGTTTAATTAATTTATTAATTTATTTATTTTTGAAGCCTTCTCAGGGAAGGAACATACGACCACATTCATTTGATTGCTGTTAAGCCTTTACTTACAGTAACATGTTGGCCAAATTTTTAAGCAATTTTTATATTAAAAACGCTAGATTTTGTCTTTTTGTGTCATGACAAATGATGCCACCTTTAATGTATTCACTACTTCATTTGACTGCCTTACCTGAAATGGATCAAGGCAAGACAGTGAGAGTGCAGATATGCGCAGACACACACTCACACAGAAAATGAGACCGTAGTCTTTCAGAAGCAAGTGCATCTCAGTTATCAATTTAACTTACATTTTTATTAATGCACTTATTAAATGCACCAAGGTTTCTGAAAGCCTTTTCTACAAATGCTATGTAGCCTAAAAACAAAGGATAATGGCTGAACTCTTTGTTTTTGCAATTATTTTTAGAGATGTATTCGCTTTAAAGATTTTTTTTATCATTTACCTTTATTACAATTTCTCCCATGTAAAATAAGTGGGAAGTGTGATGAGAGCTGGATCTTGCAGAATATAAAACGCTTGCATTAGCTCAAGATGATGGGACGAACAAGAGGAGGCAAGCAGCTATTTACGTTGATGTGTGGGCTGATCTGATCAACACAAAGTTCCTCATCCATAAAATAAAAAACACAAAACTGTTTGATATCTGTAGCAAAACCCGTGACTCGCTGCATGTTAAAACATTTTGGGTGATAGATGTGTGGCATTCGAAAGAGTGTGACTCATTAGTCTGAGCAGGAAGTGCATAAAACAAAGTGCGGACATGATCGATGTGCGTGCAGCTGTGTAATAATAAGTGCACCTCTCCGTATTAGCTTGTTTACCCCAGGCACACTTATAAGAACTGAAGCTTGCATGGCTTTTGGACACCTTTCTGCCACCATAAACAGTGGCTGCATTACAGTTGGCATATTTCTGTAATATACAAAATTATGCAGAAAGAAATAATTCAAGTGAAGCATTCTTGATAGCTGTTTTTCATTTACATGTTATAGAAAACAAATACAAATCCGAATATTGCACATTCTTAATTGAAGCTCATCGTGTTTTTCAGTGATTATGAAAGCTGCTTTAAATTTATCCTCTGACAGCGAAGATGATTGGGAGCTGTGGGTTCAGCTTCAGAAGCCGCGATCGACTGAATGCAACACATAAACACAAAGGACAGGATTATTTAATGGGTCGCATCTGATTTTTCCCAGACCTTCCCCTCTCTTGATTTCGGATTACTTAACATTCCTCGGGAATGGAAGGACAGGATTTTGCTGCTCCGGCTCACCTTCTTTCAGAGCGGTCCGCCTCTGGAACCGCTCCTTCAGGCCACAGCTCTGTGCAGCATGACGGCCACTTCTCACCAGGGAAATACTACCCCTCACACATACCGATGGCTCCGCACTCAGGTGAGTCAAACCTCTTATTTTTGAGAGTTTTGCACAAAATGAGAATGTATTTCTTTTCAGGAAATTGTTGTTTTAAAAGGCTCTTGATGTGCACAAAGCATGCATGTGTGGTGTTGCAAGAGAAATGTGATCAGAAACCATAATCATAACGGTTATTCATGGAAGTTTGTTAAACACATTAATATAAGCTAAGTAATAAAATACCTTTAAAGTTAGCTTTTTGGAGATGGGCACATTTCCCATGAAGGGGATTCTGTCACTTTAACAGATAAGTACTTCTTCACCAGTGCTGGGTTGCATCTGCACAGAGACAAAATGCAGGAAGAGTCTGCAGGGGTATATTGCATGGAGGTTACAGGGAGATATGCAACCTCCCCCCTGAAACTGCATCTAGAGTGTTGGGGGGCATGCAACGTGTTCACAGTGCATGCATCAGATTTAACAAATGACTTGGATGTGACATGAAGCAAAATTTTACAAACAGAATAACCTTTAGCAGCTTGCAAAGCAGAACAAAACCAGACCCAGACACAATCCCTGAACTGTGTTTATGATTATCTTAAAGCATTATTGCTTTATTTGGACCAATAGACTTCTATGGAAAGAATGGAATGCGGAAGTCATGTGGTTCATGCAGCTTCGAATAGTTCCAAACAGCCCCCACTGCCGCATTGACCGCAGTTCATTTTTGGTGTTTCGGAAGGATTTCCTCCGGTAAGTTGATGAAATGTCATCATTTTTTTGCATTGTGAAGCGTTAGCTAACCGCTTCGTACCAAAATAAGCCAACAATGATATTTTATGTTGCCAATTTCAGCTAGATAACCTTTAATGAGCTAATCGTGTGCAGCTAATTGATTGTGAGCAGGAGGGTTTAGACAAGCTTGACGAGCTGTAGACGAGTTTATTTCAGTTTGTTTGATTCTACGTTTTAAAAATATTACCCACAGTTTGAAACAGTTATAAACTTTTTACATTTTTAGTTTTATTTGGGATTTTTTTGTACAATACGTTGCTGGTTGCTGTATCAACACGAACATGCATCAGATATGGAAGCACAAATGGAGAGACCATGAATAATAAAGAAAATGTGATTGTGAAGACAAGTGATTATTTAAATATTTTTCTGTTAATTTTTCCAGATAACACTGACTGCAACGGACTGCTGAAACATGAGACAAACAGGATTACAAACATAAGAAGATATGTTGTTCTATTTTGTGTACTCAAGTAGTAAGAATAGAATTACGATATTTCAAGAACAGTAGTCGAACACTACTTTTAAAAATTAGACATTCGGGTTTTCACAGCATCTGTCTGCATTCCTTCGTGGGGGTTTTAGTTGCTTGCAGCTCAAGGCTACCAGGGCGTCAGATTCAGATAACAAGCATTTGTTTGGGTCAGGCTGAGATAATTTTCCTCTCTGCCTTCAGTCTTTAAACTGATCATTCCAGTCCTTCAGTGAAGCCAATTTTGGGTTTTAAGCTTGTCCATACTGTCCGGTGACTCTCTCCGAGATGACATCCATTTTGCGCACTAATACCGGTATCGCAGCTAGAACATTGTCCAGCTTACGATTCTCCTCGAGTAACATCCCAGTCTGAGAAGTCTCCACATGGACGGTGCTTTCCGTGGGTGCGGGTCGCCCTCCAATCACTCCCGTCTTCCCAAATTCCCAGAAAATCAGATATCCTCCCACTCCAATCAGGAGAAATCCAGTGATCATCAGAACTAATATCCACACGTCTTCGATGTCCTCAATGGACAGCTGGGAGAGGCATATGATCTTCCACTCCTTCCAGGAATCCAAAATATATCCCACCGGGTGTGTCCCCTGTGGACATGTGGGAGCCCCCTGCTCCGTTCTCATTGTTGAAAAAATCTCATCGATCGCATTGAATGACCAGTTTATCAAATCCATGGTTAGTAAAAAAAAAAGAAAGAATTTTTCAGAAGAAATGCAGAGAAGTGCATTCCACTTGCTTTATAATATTAGCATTTGCAATTTTGTTATTAAGTAAGGATTGACAAGAAATAAGAATTAACAATAACATAACTATCAATAAGTAAATGTCAAAGAGTAACTAAAACAAAAATCTTATTTAACTATTAAAGGATAAACTGTGTCATGTGTCCATCTTCATGTTTTCATAGTGGCTGAGCGGAGAGCTGGCCAGGAACAACGGTGGTGGCAAATCCCAGTTGGGTCTGTGATGGAGTGATGCTCGCCGGGAGTGATTGCCATCTCATCCACAGTAAGCACACACTCTCTTTCCATCTCTGTCAGATTTTTAACCTTCAAACTGAGCATGTCACACACCTCTCCTAACACACCTGGTTCCAGTTAATGGGCTGCATTTGTCTTTGTAGGGTTCTAACATCAGGCAGAGGGATACTCATGTCCTGAAGAAACCTGCAGCCTGTTGAACCCACTGAAAAATGGAGTTGTGCGGCCTTTTTGATTGTCTGTTTACTCCATTTAATGCCTCTTGAGTTTTTCATGCCTTTTTGACTTTCTATTTCCTCCCTTAGTTTTTCCAGCTGGGTTCCCTGCTTGCATGGCCTGTTCCCTTCTCCTGACCCTGACGCCGGCTCCTCGTGGTTTCCTGGGATGCCCCTCTCTCCTGATACCATCTCATGTCCCCCTCACTTTCCCTCATCTCATTTGCCTCACTGCTGCTGCTGCTTTCCTCATTCTCTGAAAATATGATGATACTGTTAGAATAAAGAATAATGTTTAAATAAAATAAATACAAATGTCTAATATTTCAAAAGATTCATACCACAGTTTACTTGAGTACAACATGTGTGGTCACTGGTCAGTGGATCAACGTGCAGTGGTTCTGCTGTACTTCTCACTGTGGGATCCTTCCTCCTTCTTGGTTCAGGGCGATGAACAAACAGGGCTGGAACACGTGTATAATTGCACCAAACATGAAAGAACAGGATTTACGCCGTACGAGTTAATGTTTGGTAGGCAGCCTAGGTTACCCATTGATCTTGCCTTCAATGTCCCCCTGAACAATCGCCAGCAGCAGTCTCACTTGCAATACGTTAAAGCCCTCAAATCTCACCTTCAGGAGAGCTACCAACTGGCTACCAAAAATGTTAGCAAAGTTGCTGAACATAGCAAAACTAGATATGACAAACATGTAACTGAATCTGTCCTAGGTGTCGGAGATCGTGTGCTTGTAAGGAATGTTCAGATTGGGGAAAAAACAAGTTGGCTGATAAGTGGGAGTCCATTGCCCACGTGGTTGTTAGTCAAAAAGGCAACCTCCCTGTATATACAGTCAGACCGGAGCATCACAATGGTCCCACTAGAACTCTTCACAGAGACCTTTTGTTACCTTGTGGGTTTTTGCCAACTGCCCCTGAAAATCCTCCAGCAGTACAAGTAAAGCCCCAACGGCCAAGCACACGCCAACACCCAACAGCTGATCCTGACGAACATGAGCTTGAATACAACTCTGAAGAAGAGGAAAACTACCCCCTTTAGTACCCTTCAGATCCTCTCAAAGAGATCTCTAGGTCATTTGAAGAATACAAAGTAGTCTTTCCTCCCAAGACTAGGTCAAACCCTGTAAATGAGCGACTCAAATCAGACAATTCTCATGCCTCAGAACATGTGACAGTGCCTGATATTGCTCAAGAGGACATGGACATAAATGCAAACATACCTGATTGTGGAAACAAACCGTAAATGGAAAATCTACCTGAAAAAGACAAAATACCTGAAATGGAGAACCCAGCTGAAAAGGAAAAGTTACCTGAACCGGCAATGGAAGGAGTTCAAATAATTCAACGAAATGAAATGGACAATGCGTCGAATTCAAACAAAACTAATGATAAGGAAGCAACTCAAACTCAGGTGAATGACACTGAACCTGTAAACAGTGAAATGGAAGGAAATGACCCTGAAGCAGAACAGTCTGTCAGAAGATCATCTCGAGAAAGGACAAAGCCCAAGCACTTAACTTACCCTCAATTGGGGAACCCTCTGGTTAGCATAGTTCAATCCTTGTTCCAGAGCTTAAGTGAGGCTGTGACTAGCTCTATTGAAATCCACGATATCCAGGTAGTCTGACCTATGTCTTATGCAAATGGACTTGCATACATTTAAGAGGGGAGGGTGTAACCCTGGTTAACATAGCTCCCAATAAGTAAAAGCCTGCTAATAGAAACAGTCAAAAGAAATATATTACAGGTGACAAATAGTCAATAAATAGATCATAATGGTTAAAATGACTCATAAAAAACGTCAGTAGTTTTATATTTCATGATGTAGTTTTTATTTGTGTTTAAAAACATGTTAAAGGTTTAAGAACTTGCAAATTCATGCATTTTTATGTTAATTCAGGAAAAAAAAATCTGTTCAGACTCTTATTTTGAAGGGCACGTTGCAGCGTTACTCATGATCTGCTACAGCCAACTGGGTAGTTCCTTCACTTTGTCGCTGCAGAGGAAGAGCTGCAGACACTCCCTGCGGAGCTGCTGCACAAATAAGACAAAAAATTAAAGCTGCAAGCAGCGTCGTTCGGCCCTCGCAGCGAAGCTGCTCGCCCTCCTTCCGCACCCCCTCCGCTCCATCCCCTACGCTCTCCAAACCCAGCTCCGCGCTTCTCCGTCCTGGCCGGCAGCCGGGGGCACCAGGGCACGTCTGGCAGAACAGAAAGTCAACCACCCCGACACCAGAAACCGTGAACGGCCTCCTCGTCCACACCTCACCCTGACTCAGCATCCCCTCTGAGCCCACCATTACACGTCTCACCACTAGGAGATACTCTATCTTTACCACACTGGTGATGTGATGTTCAGTCTCGGGCAAATCGGAGGCTGTTTGTGGAAGTTACAGTCAAACGTAAGGTCACAGCGTCACGCCAGAAATCGCCATGGCATCAAAGCCCCTCCCTTTCTGAAAAGCTATCAGATCTGAATGGTCATTACAACATCATGAAGACAGTGCATGACCTTAGTGTCATGTTGACTTAATTAGAGGGGACAAATATGGGCATTTCACCATAAAACAGTAGACTTCCTGTAGTCAGGGGGCGGGGCTTAGGTGATGTCAGCTGTCCACATTGTCACTGTCTTCACATGTGGTCAGTGATCACACAGACAAAGTTTGACATTGATCTGATCATGCACATGGGAGTTATTAAGTCATGTAACGTAATGGCGACTGGTCAAAGTTTGAGGCTTAGCCACGCCCACACCTTTATACTTATTTAAAATCCGACGGTTGAATTTTTTCCTCTATGTCTTAAGAGTATATAGAAGGAGTTTGAAGGTGATCGGTGGAAAGGACGACGAGACATCATTCTCCTAATAACGTGTGCAAAAACCACTAAATCGAGTACTTGGACCAAAATGGCCGACCTCCTGTGCGACATTGTACTTGGCTCCAAGAGACTTTTTTGTAGGTCCTGAGACACTACATTAGTGTGCCAAATTTCGTGATCCTCAGTCAAAGCATGGCTTGGGGCTGATAGTTTTAATGGTCCTAGGGGGCGCTATTTCAGAAAATAGGCCACGCCCACAAACTTCAGCTGTCCAATTCTATTAGGGGTCAGAGTAAGATCACTCATCAGAAATTGTGTGGTGATGTCACAATGATTGAAGAAATGAGACACAAACGTATTTCCATGGCGTGATGGTGAATTTCGCCATGATCCCAAAGCCCCGCCTTTATTCGAAACCTGCCAGTACTATAGACCAAGTGACCTCAACTTGTCTGCTGCTATTTGCCAGTGAATGGTGGTGATTGGTTAAAAGGAGTCCAATAGGGAGCGGTGAAAAAAAAGAGTGGCGTGGCGACAGGTCAAAGTTTGAGGCTTAGCCACGCCCACACCTTTATACTTATTTAAAATCCGTAGGTTGAATTTTTTCCCCTTTGTCTTAAGAGTCTATAGCAGAAGTTTGAAGGTGATTGGTGAAAAGGGCGATGGTGCAACACTCTCCAAACAACGTGTGCGAAAACCACTAAATCGAGTACTTGGACCAAAATGGCCGACTTCCTGTGCGACTTGGTTCTTGGCTCCAAGAGACTTTTTTGTAGGTCCTGAGACACCACATTAGTGTACCAAATTTCGTAATCCTCAGTCAAAGCATGGCTTGGGGCTGACAGTTTTAATGCTCCTAGGGGGCGCTATTTCAGAAAATAGGCCACGCCCACCGGATTTTCACATCACATTTTTTGGGGGGCAGGACTAGGATCACTCCCAAGAAGTTTCGTGGCGATATCTTTAGAAATGACGAAATGGGAGGCAAACGTAAGGCCTAAGTGGTACGCCTGACTTCGCCGTGCCGCCACAGCCCCGCCTTCTGCAGAAAACTCCCATAAAGTGACGCCAAGCAACCCCAACTTGTCTTCAGTTAACTGGTACAAATTTGGGATGATTATTTGAAAGGGCGAATTTTAGAAAATTTCCCAGTAAAACTTGACCTTTTAAGTCCTGAGGGGGCGGGGCTTATGTGACATCATCAATCGACCATTCATTTGTCTTCGGGGGGCGATGACGATTGTCCACAGAAAGTTACTTTAACTGTAATTCTTTCATTTATGAAATTATAGCAATTTGAATTTTTTTGGCGAGTGCTCGAACTTTGAGGCCTGGCCCCGCCCCTTCAGTATTTACGAAAAGTCAATTTTATTTTCTCATTTGAATCGTCCATCGCTTCTGTTCGATTGCACACTATTTTTGAGACGATCGTGCGAAAAATGACCAAACTGTTCAACCAAATATAGACCCTAGAAATGGCCAAAATGGCTAAAATTCGCCATTTCAACCCAAAATGGCCGACTTCCTGTTTGATATTGACCATGGTTGCAAGAGACTTTTCTGTGCGGACTGTGGAGTACTACAAGTATACCAAATTTCATAACCGTACGATAAACTAAGCTTTATGGAGAGGGGTATTTTTCACTTTCTAGGGGGCGCTGTCCAGCCACTTTTTTACGAACTTTCACATCGCCAGTGAAATACGTAAATTTCACGCACTTTCTATATTGAGCCAGAATTTGGTGACTTTTTGAATATGCTAAGACCCCCTAAAGGCCATTCAAAGACGCGGAAGAAAAAAGAAAGAAAGAAAGAAAGAAAGAATTAAAGCTGCAAGCAGCGTCGTTCGGCCCTCGCAGCGAAGCTGCTCGCCCTCCTTCCGCACCCCCTCCGCTCCATCCCCGACGCTCTCCAAACCCAGCTCCGCGCTTGTCCATCCTGGACGGCAGCCGGGGGCACCAGGGCACGTCTGGCAGAACAGAAAGTCAACCACCCCGACACCAGAAACCGTGAACGGCCTCCTCGTCCACACCTCACCCTGATTCAGCATCCCCTCTGAGCCCAGCATTACACGTCTCACCACTAGGAGATACTCTATCTTTACCACACTGGTGATGTGATGTTCAGTCTCTGGCAAATCGGAGGCTGTTTGTGGAAGTTACAGTCAAACGTAAGGTCACAGCGTCACGCCAGAAATCGCCATGGCATCAAAGCTCCTCCCTTTCTGAAAAGCTATCAGATCTGAATAGTCATTAGAACATCATGAAGACAGTGCATGACCTTAGTGTCATGTTGACTAAATTAGAGGGGACAAATATGGGCATTTCACCATAAAACAGAAGACTTCCTGTAGTCAGGGGGCGGGGCTTAGGTGATGCCAGCTGTCCACATTGTCACTGTCTTCAGATGTGGTCAGTGATCACACGGACAAAGTTTGAAATTGATCTGATCATGCACAAGGGAGTTATTGAGTCAAGTAACGTAATGGCGACTGGTCAAAGTTTGAGGCTTAGCCACGCCCACACCTTTATACTTATTTAAAATCCGACGGTTGAATCTTTTCCTCTATGTCTTAAGAGTATAGAGCAAGAGTTTGAAGGTGATCGGTGGAAAGGGCGACGAGACATCATTCTCCTAATAACGTGTGCGAAAACCACTAAATCGAGTACTTGGACCAAAATGGCCGACCTCCTGTGCGACATTGCGCTTGGCTCCAAGAGACTTTTTTGTAGGTCCTGAGACACTACATTAGTGTGCCAAATTTCGTGATCCTCAGTCAAAGCACGGCTTGGGGCTGACAGTTTTAATGGTCCTAGGGGGCGCTATTTCAGAAAATAGGCCACGCCCACAAACTTCAGCTGTCCAATTCTATTAGGGGTCAGAGTAGGATCACTCATCAGAAATTGTGTGGCGATGTCACAATGATTGAAGAAATGAGAGACAAACGTATTTCCATGGCGTGATGGCGAATTTCGCCATGCTCCCAAAGCCCCGCCTTTATTCGAAAGCTGCCAGTACTATAGACCAAGTGACCTCAACTTGTCTGCTGCTATTTGCCAGTGATTGCTGGTGATTGGTTAAAAGGAGTCCAATAGGGAGCTGTGAAAAAAAGAGTGGCGTGGCGACAGGTCAAAGTTTGAGGCTTAGCCACGCCCACACCTTTATACTTATTTAAAATCCGTAGGTTGAATTTTTTCCCCTTTGTCTTAAGAGTCTATAGCAGAAGTTTGAAGGTGATTGGTGAAAAGGGCAATGGTGTAACACTCTCCAAACAACGTGTGCGAAAACCACTAAATCGACTACTTGGACCAAAATGGCCGACTTCCTGTGCGACTTTGCACTTGGCTCCAAGAGACTTTTTTGTAGGACCGAAGACGCCACATTAGTGTACCAGATTTCGTACTCCTCAGTCAAAGCATGGCTAGGGACTGACAGTTTTAATGGTCCTAGAGGGCGCCATTTCAGAAAATAGGCCACGCCCACAAACTACAGCTGTCCAAATCTATTGGGGGTCAGACTAGGATCACTCACCAGACATTTTGTGGTGATGGCACGATAATTGAAGAAATGAGAGGCAAACGTATTGCCATGGCGTGATGGTGAATTTTGCCATGCTCCCAAAGCCCCGCCTTTTTTCAAAACCTGCCAGTACTGGAGACTAAGTGACCTCAACTTGTCAGCTGCTATTCGCCAGAGATTGCTGGCGATTGGGTAAAAGGAGTCCAATAGGTAGCTGTGAAAAAAAGAGTGGCGTGGTGACAGGTCAAAGTTTGAGGCTTAGCCACGCCCACACCTTTATACTTATTTAAAATCCGACGGTTGAATTTTTTCCTTTATGTCTTAAGAGTCTATAGCAGAAGTTTGAAGGCGATTGGTGAAAAGGGCGATGGAGCATCACTCTCCAAACAACGTGTGCGAAAACCACTAAATCGAGTACTTGGACCAAAATGGCCGACTTCCTGTGTGACTTTGCACTTGGCTCCAAGAGACTTTTTTGTAGGTCCTGAGACACCACATTAGTGTGCCAAATTTCATAATCCTCAGTCAAAGCATGACTTGGGGCTGACAGTTTTAATGGTCCTAGGGGGCGCTATTTCAGAAAATAGGCCACGCCCACCGGATGTTCACATCACATTTTGTGGGGGGCTGAACTAGGATCACTCCCAAGAGGTTTTGTGGCGATATCTCTAGAAATGACGAAATGGGAGGCAAACGTAAGGCCTAAGCGGTACGCCTGACTTCGCCGCGCCGCCACAGCTCCGCCTTCTGGAGAAAACTCCCATAAAGTGACGCCAAGCAACCCCAACTTGTCTTCAGTTACCCGCTACAAATTTGGGGTGGTTATTGGAAAGGGCGAATTTTGGAAAATTTCCCAGTAAATCTTGACCTTTTAAGTCCTGAGGGGGCGGGGCTTATGTGACATCATCAATCGACCATTCATTTGTCTTCGGAGGTCGACGACGATTGTCCTTAGAACATTTCTTTAACTGTAATTCTTTCATTTATGAATCTATAGCAATTTGAATTTTTTTGGCGAGTGCTCGAACTTTGAGGCCTGGTCCCGCCCCTTCAGTATTTACGAAAAGTCAATTTTATTGTCTCATTTTAATCGTCCATCGCTTCTGTTCGATCGCACACTATTTTTGAGACCATCGTGCGAAAAATGACCAAACTGTTAAACCAAATATAGACCCTAGAAATGGCCAAAACGGGGTCAAAATGGCCACTTTAGTCCAAAATGGCCGACTTCCTGTTTGATATTGACCATGGGTGCAAGAGGCTTTTCTGTGCGTATTGTTGAGTTCTACAAGTGTACCAAATTTCATCACTCTACTATGAAAAAAGGTCAAAGCGGAGGGGTATTTTTAATTTTCCAGGGGGCGCTGTTGAAACATTTTTTTACCAACTTTCACGTTGCCAGTGAAATACGTAAATTTCACGCACTTTCTATATTGGGCCAGAATTTGGTGACTTTTTGGATATGCTAAGACCCCCTAAAGGCCATCCAAAGACGCGGAAGAAAAAAAAAGAAAAAAAAAAAAAAAGAAAAAAAAAAATAAACGGAGCAGATACAATAGGCCTTCGCAGCTTCACTGCTCGGGCCTAATAAACGGAGCAGATACAATAGGCCTTCGCAGCTTCACTGCTCGGGCCTAAATATATCAAATACCAACCTAGAAGTCCACATAAAGCCATTTTGAGACTCTGGAGAAGGTATTTTTGTTTCCTGACCTGCTGTGCTTTAGTGATGTTGTGAACATAACTGAAAGGGACTTGGCCATTAAGGTTTGGACCAGGAAATGCTGAGCTAGAACCGGAGTTGGATTTCATAAGCGAGAAACAAGATGGACAAAAAGGGGGAAATAAAAATATCTTATTTCCTTGGTGTTAAATGTTTTATGTGCATTGTGAATCGTATGTCAACTGTCTATTTTCTGTTTTTCTAAAAATAATAAGCCGGTGATTTAAACTTATTTTCTGGTCCATGTTTTTTTTATGACAAGTGTAGCGTTGACAGTCTACATCAGACCTGGGCATTTTACGGCCCGCGGGCCACATACGGCCCTTTGGTTGACTTTGACCGGCCCGCGTAAGGTTAATTGGAAATTACAAAATAAATGTATTTTCTCATTTTACCTCATGCATGGGCTAAGGCTGCATTGCTTTTATTTTGAAGTTGTTTTTGCGTGCACAATGACGCAATACGTATAGCAACAAGTGCCTGCGGTTGACATGGTGATTGTAGCCCCAGAAATGTCCGCTCACGCAAAAAAAAAAAAGAAAGAAAGAAAGAAAGATGCCGAATGCAGGATTTTCAACAAAAATTGGACTGCTTATTTTTTTACAGAAGTCGAAGGTAAAGCCGTGTGTTTGGTTTGCGGGGAGGAGATTGCCGTGTTTAAGGACTACAATTTGAGTCGGCATTACGACAAGAAACACTCGGAAAAATACAAGAACTTGTCTGATGCTGAGAGGGCACGGACATCCGAAGCTTTGCTAGCAAAGTTGCAAAAGCAGCAAGGCTGTTTTACTAAGCTTCACACATCCAGGGATGCAGCAACCAGGACCAGCTCTGTGATATCCCACAAAATAGCTAAAAACAGCAAGCCGTTTTCGGAGGGAGAGGTCGTCAAAGAGTGCATGGAGGACTCTGCCGCACTGCCCTGAAAAAAAGGCGCATTTGAGCAAATCCCGCTGTCCAGGCGAACCGTGACCAGGAGGATCGAGGACATTGTGGGGAACCTGGAGCTTCAGCTGCAACGTGAAGTGGCAAGTTTTGACTTTTTCTCATTAGACGAGAGCTGTGATGTCCTCAACACAGCCCAGCTGCTCGTATTCGTCCGGAGGATAACGGAGCTCACAGAGGAGCGGGCAGCAATGCGGTCGATGAAAGGGACAACGACAGGGAGTGATCTTTTTACAGCGGTAAATGCGTGTACGGACACTCTGGGATTGAAATGGGAGAGACTGTCAGGTGGCACAACAGACGGTTGTCCAAATCTTACAGGGAAAAATGTCGGACTTTTGAAACGCATGCAAGATAAAGTGACAGAAATCGATGCAGATCAAAAATTGGTGTTTTTGCATTGTATTATACACCAACATGTGTTGTGCAAGTCAGTGCTAAAAACCAACCATGTTACTGATGTTGTTACTAAAATAATAAACTTCATCAGGGCACGGGCGATGAATCACAGACAGTTTGTGGCTCTTTTGGAGGACTCCACACAGCTGTCAGATGGCTCAGCCTGGGGAAAGTGCTGAAGAGGGTTTGGGACTTGAAAGCAGAGATTCAGGATCTCTGCTGGATTTCTACTCTTCTCTTAAGGAGGACTTTCCAAACCTGAGGAGACGTGCTCAGAAGATGTTGGTTCTCTTCAGCTCTACCTACATTTGTGAACAAACATTTTCAATGATGAAGTTTACAAAATCCAGGTAAAGATCCTCTCTCACTGATGATCATTTGTCAGCTGTGCTTCGCATCTCCACCTCAGACATCCAACCTGACTTTGATGCACTCGTTGAAGCCCAGAAGAGACTAGATTTCTCTCACTGAATAAGAAAAAAATCACTTAAAAACACAAAATAAGGTGTTTGGACCACAAATGTAGGCAACTAGCAGTGAACTGGGACACTTTTTTTTTAAACCTCTTTCTCAAGATCACAGTTCAGTGATTTTATTTTACAGACAATACTGTGTGTCTGTAGAATGCTAAGAACCTCTTTCCAACAATATTTGAAACTCAGAATGTGTTTTGGAGTGAATGTGACTGAAACTGTTAACTAATATAAGTCACAAATGTTTAACAAAAACCAAATGTGCGCACTTTGTTTACCATTGCCTTGGGAAATTTGAATAAATCACATTTTTGTAAGCCAACCTCACTTTTTCCATTTTGCTCATTTATAACATATAGTCTACTCTTACCAGCTTGAAGAAACAATGGTATTTACTGCTTTTTATAAAGAAATACCATTAATATTATGCATAATTGACTTCAGCCTTTTGGCCTGGCCCTCCACAATATTTTCTATTTCTCATGTGGCCCCATGGAAAAAATAATTGCCCACCCCTGGTATACATACTAGGATTTAACACAGGGTATCTACAGGTCCTTAAAAAGTCTTAAAAAGTCTTAAATTTGCTTTTCCAAATTTAAGGCCTTAAAAATCCTTAAAAATTACAAATAATCCTTAAATACAGTTTCCAAAGGTCTTAAATTACCAAAGATCCAATAAACAAGATTCTTTTGTTTCTATAAAATTTTCGTGAATTTCTAGTTAGTGTTCAGCATTCTTTGTGTACGATGTTGCCGTAAGCGGAACCGTACACCTTCAGTTGGTTGTGAAAGGGGGCTATTTTTAGTTGAGCACATTAGCTGGTTAAGCTAGTGGGAGCTTGTGCCATGGGGAAGTGCAAGTTTAATGGTAACTGGATAGTTAATCCCACGATCGCAGCGTGGTTAGCACCGGTTCCAGGCAATAGCTGGAAATTATAGCTTAAATTTAATTTAAAAAAAAGATAAATGACCCTCACTTGTATAGCGCCTGTCAGAGTCAGGACTCCAAAGCGCTTTACACTACAGTGTATCATTCATCCATTCACACACACATTCACACACTGATGGTGATGAGCTACGATGTAGCCACAGCTGCCCTGGGGCGCACTGACAGAGGCGAGGCTGCCGAGCACTGGCGCCACCGGTCCCTCCGACCACCACCAGCAGGCAACGTGGGTTAAGTGTCTTGCCCAAGGACACAACGACAGCAGAATTCTCTGTCAGGAACCAGGATCGAACCTGCAACCTTCCGATTACTGGACAACCCGCTCAACCTGTTGAGCTACTGTTGCCCTGCTGAAAAAGCTTAAATTTGGTCAAAGTGGCCTTAAAAAAGGTCTTAAAAACTCTTAAATTTGGCTCCCTTAAACCTGCAGGTACCCTGTAACAGTTTGCTATCAGCTTTGTTAGATCCTGAGAAAGATCAGAAAAATTAGCATATGAACTTATATCATGCATAAATATCCCGGATATTTACACAATCGATAGAAGTTCATACACCAACTGTCTTGGTCTATATTTAGTCCAAAGATTAATATTTAATTTAAGATAATTAAATAAATAGCAAAAGTTTATTTATTAAACAGAAGACTTAATGGAATCGTTGCTTATTCAATAACCAAATATACACCATTCTGTGTTTCATTTGAAAGAAGAGTCAGGTTTAAAAAGTTAAGAATTTATTGCTAACAATTTTAAAGATGACAATTTTAGAAATGACAATTTATAACAGCTTTGATGTTAAAACTTGGTATTAAAAGCAAACCTGTGTCTGAATGGAAAACTAAAATGGAATGCGTGTGTTTGGATGCATGGATGATATCTCAGAAAATTTCTTTCAGAGAGAGAAATGCGTTCTGGGTGGAAAAATTTGTTTTGCAGCTAACTAAGTTGTTTCTTAGAGAGAACAGCATACAGACGCGATCTGTCGGAAGTGTCTACCTCACCCAGTTCAGGAGACCCTCTGTTGGATGCGAGATGTCAGATGGAGATGATATCCTCCGGGCACGAGGTTGGTAGAAGGACCTTGGTGCGACTCAAATCGGTCCTGAGATGTCTCCGGGTTACAACGACTGATGAAACTAGTTGCGTCTCAAAATCAATAACTCTGAAGGAGTTTTGGTCAGCTTGTTACAGGTGGCATTTATTCGGAGCAATTCTATCGGTGTGACAGAACAGCTCAGGTGGAGGCTTCAGGCGGCCAACCCTTATCCTCATGAGACTCGTCGCCACGAGAGTATCTGGTTGGTTCAAGAACTGAAGTTGAACTGAAAAGTTTTTGGTTTTAACAAAACCTCAGAACACACCCTCTCAGTGTCAGAAAGCTTGTTGTTATGGAGCAAAGACATGTGAGAGCAAGTTAACTTTACTCTGGATTCAGTTCCCTCTGTATGATGTGTACATGTGCAAATGACCTTCTTCACACTGTTCAACATTACTGATTATCATAAATAATAATTATTATTAACCCAAAGAATAATTAGTCATTTCAGTAATTAAATACATTTATACTAAACTATGATGATTATTTATGATTATAATAAACCTTGTAATAAACAGTACAAATAGTTTATTAAAAATTATTATTTAAAATCTTGAAGTGTCCTTCATCTTGCGGAGGAACAGCAGACAGATAAGATGATTTTTAGCACACTGTACGGCTCCTGTGATGGATAATCTGTGGGACAGAGGTTCAGCCAGGACAGTGTGACCTAGCTGGTGAAGTGTGACCTTTGGGACACAAAATGAGGCCATTCATGTTGCTACACAAGTCACCTTCATTACTAGTCTGGCAAGCCAGACTAAATAAATGTATTATTTAGTCTGGCCATGCTCCATTGAAGGCTCTCGGTTGTGGGGCAGGTTCTACCGTTGTCTTTCAAATGTTCTCCGCATTCCACTGGACAATGAATGTGACATACTCTTGTTTCACTCTGTTGCATCATCCCACCCACCAGGCATATAGAGAGCCCTGATTGGCCCATAAAGCGGATAAAGCTCTGTGATTTGTTCACTAAGCAGATAGAGCACTATGATTGGCCCACCATTATGGACCAATAACAGCTCTTTATGTGTTTGAAACCCCTCTAGAGAGCTGTGATTGGCTAGCCAGAGTCCTGGTAGGAGCTGTGGAGGTTCCAATGGAGCATGCCTAGACCAAACTTTGCAAAGCAAGAATTTGGTCTAGTTCACTAGGCTACTTCATTACTGCTCTAGTAGTTAAACCTACCTGGTCTTAGGATACTGTAACGACTCCAGAAGTGTTACACTTGCGTGGTCCCCCTTGTGGCTGTGGGCCCCTGGGCCTGTGCCCAGTTTGCCCATATTATAATCCGGCCTTGCAGAGATACTCGACAGGGTCTTTGTTGTTTCTGAGTCATTTTTTCATGTCTAGGCGCGGAGTCTGATGTGAAGAGGTCAAAAGCAGGGTTTCCAGTAATTAGACAGGTCCATGATAAACACAATGGAGGCTCTTAACACAGACAAGGTGCTGCAGTTTCAAATACACGCTGAGCCCTTAAAGCACAGTGAAGAAATAATGAGAATAAATGGAAGCTTTCATTACTTATTTTCAGACATTTGAGGCAAAAAGTAACTCTAAGAAATTTATTAGATTAGATCTGAACTTTTTAGAGATTAGAATGTGATGTTTATTTCTGTCACCTAAAACCTTGAAGAGATTTGTTGTCATGGTTAAAAAAAAGTTTTGTTTCTGAATTATGAAAAAAAAAATTGCAAAAAAGTATGGATATTTTTTCAATGAGATGCTGATTTTAGTGGAAAATTAATTAAAAACAAACATAAATAGATCTAAAAAATATTACTGGTACTTTTACTGTCGTTCTGTTGTGGAAAACATTCAATGAAAACTCTGAAAAGCTGCTTAAACCTGCATGTTTTTATTATTGTGGGCCTATCTATATTATTTAAATGATCAGAGCCTCTACAGTTATGTTGTGGTAACTTGAGAGGAACTGTGACATAGTAAAGCTTTTGCTGAATGCTCATGTTGAATTCAAATAAAATATATACAAGAAATATATGATGATAATAAGAATAATCATTTTATGTATATGTAACAGTGATGTTAGGGCTATAAGGCAGAATGTACATTTTGTTTGTTTGTTTTTTTTCTCATTACATTGGAACTTCACGTTGTCCCACATTTAGTAGTCTCCGTCTCTGTCTGACATTTGGGAAGTTGGGATCTGGTCACCTTAGTGTGACTGCAGAGTAAATCTCTTAAACCCGCAAAACCCGGTGCCGGGTCCGGAATTACTTCCCGTTTCCAAGTTGTTCCAAAACCATGCTTAATGCTCATCAATATATGCACACTACACACGTACATAATAAGCTAGAATAAACAACACAGACATTGCCTTCTACCTCAGAAACACCCAATTCACACACTAATCCTTTAAATCAACCAAGTAAAAACACTAACTTCACATATCAAGCAAAGCCTGAGGAAAACACATAGTAGTGACAATAAAATATGATCCTATCCAGCAAACCACTCAAAATAAAGCCACGATTCTCTTCTTTCAAACGATAGACGTCTCATTTCTGTACCGTGAAATCTTACAAAGCCAGGTGCGATCAAACACAACTCATTTTCGGCAGTCAACAGCATAAATTCAGTCTTACCTTTTCTGATTTGTAATCATAATCTGTGTTCCAGTAAAAAAAAATCCACTCAATTTGTGTAATCCTTTTTACCAATGTTAAAACAAACTACTTCCTGACAGTTTTTGCAGTGTTTTGTTACCTCCAGACTAGTTAGAAGTCTGCGACGCCCTTTTACCTAAAACAGCTCTCCTCTTGGGAGCCGCGTGGTCTTTGCGGTTTAACTTGGACACAAGGAAACACAGCACCACGCGATTCTATTGGCTCAGAGGTTTAAGGCGTGGTTTGAACATCGCAAATCATCTAATGGGATCCAGAGATATCCCACTGCATAACTGTTATTTGCTACCTGTGTTTGTAGACGCGTTTACACACAGTGTGTATGACGCAAAGAGGGAGTGTCTACCTGCAACACTGACTCTTTTTCACTTGCATTTATTGACGAGCTCCTCTCGTCAAGTGAAAAAGAGTTGTGTGCTAGCTGATGATGGCGGTGCTAATCTGTGTCCAGTGGATTCATCTTTCGATGAGGAGGATCTTGTCTTCCCAGATCAAGACAATAGTGATCTGGATTATTTCCTTAGAAAGGTATGTAACCTGATTTCCTCAGCTCTTTTCTTTCATTTTGTGTAAAATTACTGACATATTTACCAGATATTATATATTTTTTGTTATTTATGTACATAATCCTCTTCATATATTTCTCTGTTCAAAAAGGGGTTTCTCGCTGTTATTGTGAATGAATATAACTTAACAATGTAAAAACTTTTTTTTATGTGACTTAACAGTGAAAATGATGTTACTGATGTGGATTATCAGCCATTCTCTGGACAGGCATCTGGCACTCAGCCACAGGCAGGGCCAAGCCCTTCTTCTTCTCCTCCAAACCCAAGGAAAAGAAAAGCCCCACGCTCATCTTTCCTTCCAAAATGGGGTCACGGTGATTCTGAGGAAAGAGCCTGACTCAGGAAAGCCACACAGTCACAACCAATTCAAAGAGCAGCTAGCTGCAGAGGTGCTGCTGTTTGCTGGGAGTTCAGCAGCACCTCTGGAACCACAGTCCACTAGTTATAATTGTCCTGACACATGTAACAGTGTTGTTTATGTTTATGAATTTAGCAGATGCTTTTGTAAAAAATGACTTACAGGTGATTATCAAGCCTGCAGGTTGCCCTTCAGGCTAACAACTGAACACAATGCTGATATCTTATTATTATATCATATTCTTATACATATTATTACATTGTTTGTTTTTGTATTTTTTTTGTAAATGTAAACTACTTTTTTCAGTTCAGATTGTTATTGTTAATAAATTCGCTCCGTATGGAGTTAAAAGACTTCCTCTGTATGATTTCCCCATATTTTGATTGGGTAAATGTATGTTGGGTGGGGTTTCCCCCCAAACCCTCAAAAACACAGAAACAAGTGAGGAAAAGTGATGAAAAAAAGAACCTAAGGAAAAAACCTGAAAAATTCCTAACTGCACAACTTGTGCCGAAATGTACCCCAAATGATCCAAAATGAGGTCCACCTGGATTTCTCTCAACAGCTCTCGAACTTTTCTATACTTCAGTTTTTTTGCATGAATTTTGCATCAGCAAATGTTTAGATTATTTTTTGTACCTTCATTCTGTGTTTTTAATGGTAAACCAGTTCTTGTTTTTTACCTGGCATGCTTTAGCTAGTATCTCTAGCCATCATCAGAGATCGCCGGTGTCGGTGGTGTCACTTCCTTTTATCAGCGGGCAGTAGAGGGCGGTGTCACACTCTACTGCCCGCGTTCTCCTTGCTGATGACACTCTCCCATGCGTGATCCAATGTGAATACTCCATTGTCTCTGTTCATGGGTTTGTGCCCACATCTCCTTCATTCTATCGCTGCATTGATCCTTTTGTATTTTTATCTGTCCATGGGGAGAGCTTGTGTGACCTTGACGATTCCACCTAAAATGCCAATGTGCTATAATTTCATATTTTGGTCATGGTCAAAATGTTTAATTGTAATTCTGACCTTGTTTTCTTCTCCTTGCCTTTTGTCCATTTGGTGATCCAGGCAGTGGATTAATGGGTAATACTCCTGCCTCCTTCATGGGGACCTTTCTGGCCAGCAGTCTTGGTTCTACTCCTCACCCATCCCGGCCACCTTCCTCGCCCTCTTCACCCTCTTTTAGAGGCGGACCTCAGTCCAATACCTCACAAATCTGGTTTCCTCATTCTCATGAAGGTACCTTACATATGAACACATATCCTCAGCTTCACCCTTCACCTGACCTTATCTTTTGAGTGAAGTGATACAATCTTGCCAGTTAGGGGAACAAAGCTTTATTAAGTTTGTTGCACTATTGTTGGTTCTTATTGAGCTGTGCTCTAAAGTACAGCTTATAATTGTCTGGCTTGCTAAGCTGAGCTCCCAGTTTTTTTATGTACCAAAATACTCCTGACATGATTGGTATGGGGCATCATGTCACAGTTTATGGTTACAATGGCCGCTCAGATCAATGCGATTGTGAGGTCATGTTTCTTTAAACTGTGCTGTTTAAAGCACCTGAAGTCTATTTTGAAACGGCCACATTTGGAGTCTGTGATACATGCATGCCTTTATCAGCTCTCAGCTTGACTATGCAAATTCTTTTTTAGATGGAACTCCAGCTTCTGCCCTGAACTGTTGCAGATTGTGCAGAATGCAGCTGCGAGATTCTTGACCAACACAGACAGACATAGCCATGTAACCCTGGTTTTACCGCATCTCCATTGGCTACCTGTGGCTTTTAGTGTACAATTTAAGATCCTGCTTTTTGTGTATAAAGCCTTGAACGTTCTGGCACCATCAAATTTGTCGGACCTACTCACGTTCTGTGTGCCGGTGTGCTCACAAGGGTCAGCTGACCGTCTTGTACTCTGCACCTCTATATGAACTACAAGGCAAGAGGGGAGCGAGCCTTCGTGTATGTAGCTCCCACTCTTTGGAATGCACTGCCACTCACTATTTGACAGTCACCATCTATTTGGTGTCAAGTAGCTTTTATGATTAGGCTTTTAGATTGTGACTCATTTTAAAATTCCGACTTTATCACCGACTCTGTTCATAACCTTTATGGACAGGATTTCTAGGCGCAGCCAAGGTGTGGAGGGCATCCGTTTTGGTGGCCTGAGGATCAGGTCTCTGCTTTTTGCAGATGATGTGGTCCTGTTGGCTTCATCAGAACGTGATCTTGAGCTTTCGCTGGAGCGGTTCGCAGCCGAGTGTGAAGCAGCTGGGATGAGAATCAGCTCCTCTAATTCTGAGACCATGGTCTTGATTCGGAAAAGGGTAGAATGCCTTCTCCGGGTCAGGGATGAGGTCCTGCCCCAAGTGGAGGAGTTTAAGTATCTCGGGGTCTTGTTCACAAGTGAGGGAAAACTGGAGTGTGAGATCGATAGGTGGATTGGTGCTGCATCTGCAGTGATGCGGGCGTTGTACCGGTCTGTCGTGGTGAAGAGAGAGCTGAGTCAAAAGGCGAAGCTCTCGATTTACCGGTCGATCTACGTTCCTACCCTCACCTATGGTCATGAGCTTTGGGTAGTGACCGAAAGAACGAGATCACGGATACAAGCGGCCGAAATGAGTTTTGTCCAAAGAGTGGCTGGGATCTCCCTTAAAGATCGGGTAATAAGCTCGGTCATTCGGGAGGGGCTCAGAGTAGACCCGCTGCACCTCCACATCGAGAGGAGCCAGTTGAAGTGGCTCGGGCATCTGGTCAGGATGCCCCCTGGACGCCTCCCTGGTGAGGTTTTCCGGGCACGCATGGACGTAGTTTTGGGGGGGGGGGGGGGGGGGACAGGGGGGACATGTCCCCCCCACATTTTCCAAAGTCAAGTTTTGACCCCTGCACTTTTTACCATCCAAAACAGTATTACGCTATATTAAATTAACACTGGATGAGCTCTAGGACCAAGCGGAAAACAACCGTTTGTGTTGAAGTCTGTTTCCCATTAGAGCATACCGTAAAGATACCCCTCCCCCCTCCTCCCTCCCCCGTGTGCCCCCCACTTCTAAAGTGAAAATTACGTCCATGCGGGCACGTCCAACCGGGAGGAGACCTAAAGGTCGGGGCTGCATGTTGGCGCAGTTGTTAGCACTGTTGCCTCGCAGCACGAAGGTTGCAGGTTCGAAACTCGGCTGCGGCCTTTCTGCGTGGAGTTGCGTGTTCTCCCCATGCATGCGTGGGTTTCCTCCGGTACTCCGGTTTCCCCCACAGATCACAACATGCCCTGTAGGTTATAAATTGTAAGTCACTTTGGATAAAAGCATCTGCTAAATGAATAAACATAAACATAAACATAAACATAAAGGTAGACCCAGGACACGGTGGAGGGACTATGTCTCTCACCTGGCCAGGGAATGCCTTGGGATTCCCCCGGAGGAGCTGGCCCAAGTGGCTGGGGAGAGGGAAGTCTGGGCCTTTCGCCTTAGGCTACTGCCCCCGCGCCCCAACTCCGGATAAGCGGATGAAAATGGATGGATGGATTTTTAAATTCTTTAAACTTTTCTATTGTGCTTAAATTGGTGTTTTTATCTGATTTACTTATGGTTTATTCAGTATTTTTTGTGACGTGACTTTAAAAAAAATATTGTTAGGGAGGTGCTTTGGTCAGCTCCCATGCTGTTTTTAAAAAAGGGGGGGGGGGTCTTCTGTCAGGTGTTAGCGATTGGTTTCCGTCACTCTGAGAGTGAGGAGCTGTGTTGGAGCTGAAGTTACTCACGAAATGTAAACACAAGTTACAAATCAAGAGTTGCACATGCGTAGATCTATAAACACACACACACACACACACACACACACACACACACACACACACACACACACACACACACACACAGATCTAGAGACACACACATCTTTTGAGACTTTGTTCTTCCCATAATTGTGACTCATTAACATTAAAATGGGACAATCAGCAGAAACAGAAGAGAGAACTTTGTTGAAACTAAATCACAGGAGATGTCTAGAGAGTTTGGAAGCTTGTGTTCATCATGTGTTAATAAGCGAACCACATCTTAGGTCATTTACATTAAGGAACAATTAACGGGGAAACAGCTGTGCTGAATTAAACCCCACTATGAATCTGTGTATTTCCAGTAGTACATATTTGAACACATTTTGCTGAATGATTTGTGCTATAGTCAGATTTTTGTTTTACTTCCACAAAATGCAAATGCTAGAATAGATATTGTAGAAAATGCCACAGCTTGCCATCAAATTTAAAATCTGTCCATGTAATTTAGGCTGTCATTTTAGAAAAATCTCAGATCTTTTGGGGATTCTATCTTCAAAAATCTTGTGCTTGGCATCATATTGCTATTTCAAACCTTTATCACTGAAATGGTTTATTGGTGCTGGATGGAGGAAGGATAAACCAGAGATTACTAATTGTGCCTAGGTACAGCCTGAAGTCTCGTGGGAGTCGTGCCTTTTCAGTACTTGGACCAAGTCTCTGGAATGAGCTGCCAGCTGATGTAAAACAGGCCAAGTCATTAGAAACCTTTAAAGGAAGACTAAAGACACATCTGTTCTCGCTGGCGTTTGGACTTTGAAGTTGGGGGAAGTAGGCCGGATATTGGACTGTGAACTTGCACTCAGGTTTTCGTATTGTATTTTAAACAGATTTCTTATTGTATTTTACATGGATTTCTTATTATATTTTTAATGGATTTCTTATTGTATTTTTAATGGATTTATTATTGTATTTTTAATGGATTTCTTATTGTATTTTAATGGTCATTTCTCTGTCCCATGGTGGTGCTTTTTATTGGTGTACAGCGCTTTGTTTGTCCATGTTGGGCATGTGAAAGCGCTCTATAAATAAAGTAGATTTGATTAGATTTTTGATTTAGTCGAGATTTTAGAACACGCCTTTTTTTTCTGCTGCGCTTGGATGTAATATGCTTTGTGCCACTAGAGGGAACAAGAGTACCAATATCAAAATATGTTTACTGGGCAACTGCAGAAGAAGAAATGAGCTTGTCACATGACCACACAAGTGTGCTCAAACATGAAGCGGTTAGCAAAGAGCGCAGCGTGAGAGCACTTGATTCTTAGTTATTTAATTACTAGAACACAATAAGCCTCACATCAAAGCGCTAACTTGGTTTCCGGTTCACCAGCTATTAACGGTTAACGGGCGTCTTTTCCACACCTCTGAGCAGTGGGGATTAAAGTGAGCACACTGGATGCTGTGTGCTCTCTCGGCTCCACTTCCTACTTGTGGACTCATGCTGTTACTGAGTTTGTGCTTTAGAGTTTTTTCCTGCAAGCCATATCTGTGCCCCTCAGCGAGCAGAGTGGGGACACATGTTTATTTCTCCCTCATCCCTCCCCACCCTCTTGTAACCCCTTTTTCATTATTTGCCAAATGGGAGCACCTTAGGGTTGCATGCCCACAATTTTTGTCTATTCCATGTATCGTTTGGCTGATCTTAGAATGGTTGCCAGGGGTGTCAATCTCCAGTCCTTGAGAGCCAGTAGCCTGCATCTTCTTGCTGTTTCCCTGTTCCCACACAGTTGATTCACCTGTACAACAGCTCATCAAGCTCTCCAGAAGCCAGTTAATCACCTGCTAATTGAAATCAGGCGTGTTGAAACCGGAAAACACTAAAACACCTGTGCTATATCTTATTGAACTAGGATGTTGGTTTAAGGACAATAAATTCTATTCTATTGGACTCCACTTTTTGGTTGGTAGCAAGATGCGGTGGTGCTTAGAATAGTCGCGATCACAGGCCACTTTTTCAAACTTTTCTCTAACCTCCTCCTTTAAGCCTTGTGTCATGTTGGGGCTTAAGTGCTTGACCCAAGACATGCAGAATCAACACAAGAGACAAATGTAAAATTAAGCAAAGGTTTTATTAAATGGGGCATAACTAAGGACATCCCAAACTGGGAGATGCAGGGAAGAGGGGCAGAAATGGACCTGCAAGTAGAGTCTGGATTAGTAGGAGGTCTGGTGGTTTGGAGGTGAAGGAGGAGTGGAGGTCTTACTGTGCTGCTGGGGAGATGGTACGTGGGGACGCCTGTTAGGTCTGAGGTGGCAGGATCCAAGTGTCCAGTGGGGTCGAGATGAGGGTTCCAGAGAGGGGTGGATGAGTGGTGGTGAACAGGACTGAGGGAAGGAAGATGCAGGCTGAAGTGAGGTCCAGGAGTTTGGCTGAAGGTGTGAAATTGAGCAGGATCTGAGAAAAACAAGGAGCAACGTCAGGTAGAGTAATCAAAAATATAACTAGACTATAGTTTCCTAGAGACTGAGTGGCAGGAGAGTATCCAACTGGATATACCCGTGTGGAGAAATCAACCGGCGTTGAGGTGTGGTCTCCCTCCTCCTTTTAACCTCTTCTTTCCACCAGAGCCGTCAGCAGCACATTACTGCAGCAGCACGTCATAGCTGCTGATAGGAACCGCTGTGGTCAACAGAACCTTTCCCACCGGAGCCGTCAGCAGCGCGAGTCGGACGCGTCTCAGGAGCAGCATGTCGCGGCCTTTACGCTCCGGTTCTATTTTCTTTTTCTTTTTTTACCGTGTCCAGTCTGGCTGTGAAGCAAACAGAATTGATGTCTGAATGCTGGTGACAAGCCTTACAGATTTACTCTCAGGTGGAGCATCAAAGCGTCTGCTTTTAATGTCACGCCTGATACTTAAAACTTTACTGTTGTTGTTTTTGAATGCTTTGTAATTCCGACCAGACACGGAGACAGAGGTGAAAGAGAAAGGAAAAGACAAAAGGTGGGGAGAGAGGGTGGGGTGGGGGGGGGGGGGGGGTGGGGGTGGGGGGGGGGGTTCCACAAAAATAAACAATAATGAACAAGAGTCTGCTTCTAGACCAGCAGAAAAAGACAAGAAAAAAAGCAAAAGAACAAAAAAAAAGAGACACAACAACAATACAACAAGATCAAGCTATCACTGCGTCAACTTGATGAACAAATATATAATCAACATTGTTTAACTGAAGAATCACGATAATAAATCACAGTGCATTAAGTGCCCACCATAGTCTTAAGACCTGTGTTTAACGTGCCCAAGCCCATACTTTTGAGAGCACCATGTGAGCACCTGTGTGTGTACACGCGCTTGTTTATGTAAGGTTTCTCTATAGGAGCGCCCAATAGAGAGTGTGAGGCACCACAGATCTGCCCCCCCAAAGATGCGTAGGAGACGGGGGGAGCTCCAAGTCTCAGAGATCCAGGCGCTGCCCCAGAACACAGGAACCCCAAGGAGGCTGCAACCAGGAAGGCCCCCGCCCCCCTCGAGAGGCACAGAGGATCGCCCCGGGGGGCCACAACCAGCAGCCGGCAGAGTCCCGGGAGATATCAGCGGCAAGCCCACAGGCCCGCCCGCCACCTCCCACCCCCTAGCCGGCCGAGTCCGGGACCCAGCGACCCGGGACCCAGGGGCGACCACCCCATCCTAACACAAGATTCAAATCGTCAGTTATCATTCCATTCAAAATGTCATATTACACCAGTCTCCAAGATTTTTTGTTGTTGTCTGTATTTTAAAATCAGGCAGAAAGAGCAAACAGAAAGAAAAGCCAGCACTCATGTGCTTATGAACACAGCCAGCTACACCAGGCCTAAAAGATTACTGTCTGAACTGCATCGCAGTAGCTGAGGCATGTTTTATAAACCTTCTTCTTCCCTCCCTCTGTTAGGTCCAGGATATCCTCGATTTTCAGGGAGTTTGACCCACGCATTCCTCCCAATGAATCACCTGGATCACCATGCCAACAGTGGCGTTCTCTATGGGCAGCACTGTTTCTATGATACTCAAAAAGGTAAGAAGAAAGCAGATTCAAAAATGATGATGCAACATGTTAATCGACTTAAACTTAATATTAACAGAAAAATACTAGAAGCTAAAAAAGAAAATTAGTATTTGATTATTCTTTTAAATATGTTTTTATCTACTTCCCGTCTTCTTGTAGAAAACTTCTATCAGCAGGGTCTTCCATCTCAACCGTCTCTCATCTCAGCCAATCACAGTCTGCCACCAATGTCCAGGGCAGGTTCAGGGCACTCCCATGGGTCCTGCAGCAGAGACAGAGATCCAGAATTAGAGACTTATATACACAAGGGTCTCAAAGACAGTTCTGTGGACAGGGGAGTGATACTTGTCAGAGACAAGGAGAGGTCCAGTAGAAAACATGATGCTAAAGAACGACTACACCAACAGCAGCACCACAGCCACCAGACCACACACCACGATCATTCCCACTCTCCTCAGCAACAGCCTCACTATCCACAGCAACTGCTGCCTTTAGAGGATGTTAACAGTTGGGCCCTGGAGAGGGACAAGGCATTGCTTGCAATGGAATACAGCAAGGAGCACCCCCAGATGATAGGCAAGTCCCTTAGTGCTTGCTTGCACAATGGAAAGATGCAAAATGGAGCTGCAGGAGCTGCAACGAGAACAAAGGTTTCCATGCCCAGCTGTGGTGGTGAGGGTGCAGCCCTTCGGGCTATGGGGGATGGGGGGAGCAGCCAGGGCAAGTACATGGGTTGTAATGGAGGTAGTCGCTGTACCAAACAAGGAGTGAGTGGAGAGATGAGGATTCGTGAACAACCTTTGGACTGTTTGGAAAGAGGTCCAGCAACCCTTCACCACTCTCTACCCTACCCTGTACCCCCACCGCTACACATCAGCTCTGCTACTGAAGGGGCACACAATCACCCACATCCTCTTGCTCACCCCCAAAAACATCCTCACCCAGGAGGATTTCATTGTCTCCAGCTCCACCCCAGCCATCCACACCACCCACATAATTCTCACCACACACACCACCATGCAGACTTTTTCTGCCCTCCCCGACCTGCTCATCTAGCCAACTTAGCCTCACAAGAGAGGGGGGCAGTCAATGCAAGATGTGAGCCCAAAGTTACAGGGCCATCATTTGTGCCATGTGTGGCAGACTTGGGAGACAAGTCTAGTGAGCCATTCCAGCTTAGTAATCTTGACTGCCATGGTGTGGGTGGTGGTGGAGGAGGCAATAATACCAAGGACAAAGCAATGGATAAAAGGGCTACTGGTGGGCATCATAGTAGCTGGGATAGAAAACTGCAACAACAGCAACAGCAACACCCTTACAGAAAGACAGAGAAGGTTGTAGACTGGATGCAGTCCCACCCTCAACATGTTCTGGCCTCACTTCCTCCACTACCCCAACAACAACAACAAAAGCCACCACATTCTCAACAACAGCACCTAGCTGTACACTCACAGAGTGCTGAATGTATCAACAGCGGTGTGGGCATGGATGGCTTCAGATCTTCACTTTCCCAGGGACCAAAGGCAGTTCCTCATTCTGTCAACACTCCACTTTTTAAAGACTGTTCTCATCAAGGACCTCCACCTATTTCTTCCTCGCTGGCTGACAATAAAGACATGGTGCAACACACAGGGGCAGGAGCAGCTCATGGGCAGGGAGGTAGCTGCTCCTTACAGAGAGATGGCCAAAAGGTAGCCAAGATTCGACACCAGCAGCATGACCGACCTGGCCCAGATGCTCCTTCCGCAGCTGATATGAACCAGAGGAATAGTCAGGAGCTCAAAAGAAAGGTAGAGAATTCTCCATATGGTTACACCAACAACAATGGGCAGCATCATCACCAGCAACCCTCAGTGCCTCCCTGGGACATGATGCCCCCTCATTGCATGTCACACTCTGAGGAGGAGCAGAGGAAGTCTTACATTGAGTTAGGAAGCTCTGCTGGGAAACACCCACAGCAGCAGCAACAACAGCCAGGGATGAACTTTCTCCCCCCACAACCTCAAACTGCACCCCCTCTCAATCAGCAACAGCCACAGTCACAGCAGCAACCTGATTCCAAAGGTACAATTCAGGGTGAAAGCAGTGCCATGAAGTGTCTGCTGAAGTACAGCCACCAACAACGGCCTCTTCTATTTTCTCTGAAAAGCCCATTTGGAGGGTTGGGAAGTCTAAAATCAGGTCCAGCAGGGGAAAGCTGTGCCCTGCAGGGGAAAAAGCAGACTCAGTCTTCCAGGAAGGGCCCAGCTGATGCTGGGCAGCCTGATTACAGCAGAGGGAGACGGGATATGGGGGAGATGAGTCATGGGGAAAGAGAGGTGCGGCAGCCACCAGTGGGAATTGCCGTGGCAGTAGCCAGACAAAGGGAACCTCCATGTCATGTAGGCACTCACCCCAACAGCCATCAGGGAAGAGTACAGAACTCAGTGAGAGGTAAGATGACCTCACGGTGAACAAATGCACACAAAAATTTAAAGTTCAACAGATTGGAAAAAGTAATAATGCTTAAATTGCATTAGAAATTATTAGCATCTCTTAGATATAACTCAGTTTTATTTTAGTAAACGGATAAGTCTCATGCACTTAGAGATTTGTATATTATTTGCTTTGCAGCACAGGAACACAGAACAAAGGAACTGCAGCTGGCGCCAGCTCAAGCAATGATGTGTTCAGAGACTTTCAAAAATACAGCAGTTTACATAAAGGTTTTCAGGCAGAATCAATTCAGAATGTTCAACAATCAATTAAGAATATTAATAAATAACCTTATTCGGACACAAATCGATTTTTCCCTGGGCATCTCTATTATGTAAATATAAATACACTGTTTGGCCCAAAAAACTGTCACCACTTGAATTTAACTCAGCAAATAAGTACAAACCTCTTATCGGATAGTTACTGCATGGGCAATTATCTTTCAGCTGGCAATATTATTTTATTTAACCCTAACTGGTGCAATGAGTTGCTGCTCATTCATCAAACAACCATGTGGAAAGACACAAAAGATGTTAGTCTGTTTGAGAAGGGTCAGATCATTGGCATGCATCAAGCGGAGGAAAAATGTAAGAAAATTGCAGAAACAACTAAAATTGGGTTAAGAACTCTCCAACGCATTATTTAAAATAGGAAGGATAGCAGGGAACCATCGTGTCGGGGTAGAAATGTGGTTGGAAAAAAATCTCAAATAATCGTTATAGGCTATCGCTTTGGTGAAAGCGAATTACAGAAAAACAACAGTAGAACTCAGGGCTATGTTTAATAGTGAATGTAAGAGCATGCCCACACTTACAATGCAAAGGGAACTCAAAGGCTTGAGACCAAACAGCTGTGAAGCTGTAAGAAAACCACTAATCAGTAAGGCAAACTGAGAAAAAAAGGATTCAATTTGCTAGGCAGCATAGACTGGACTCTGTAGCAAAAGAATAAAGTCATGTGATCTGATGAGTCCAGACTGACCCTGTTCCAGAGTAATGGGTGCTAAGAAGAAAGGCAGATGAAGTGATGCACCCATCATGCATATTCCAAGATGACAATGCCAGGTTTCACTGGGCTCAAATAGTGAAAGAGTGGTTCAAGGAGGATGAGACATCATTAACACACATGGATTGGCCACCACAAGGTCCAGAATTTAACGCCATTGAGAATATTTTGGATGTGCTGGAGAAGGCTTTGTGCAGGGGTCAGACTAGCGCCATCAGTGCAAGATCTTTGTGAAATAATATAAATCTCGTGATATTACAAAAGATAAAGAAACAATGCCAAGGTGGTCCAAGGAAAATATTAGACTATGTGGCTTTTTATTTGTTGGCTATATATATATATATATATGTGTGTGTGTGTGTGTATATATATATACACACACACACACACACACACACACACACACACACACACACACACACACACACACACACACACACACACACACACACACACACACACACAGATACACACATACAAGAGTTAAGGACCTCCCATGCTCCAGCACCATTTTTGCAACGTCTTCAGTTTTTCCACTTCGTGTCCAGGGGCCTCATTTATCAAGCTGGCTTACGCACAAAACGGGGTTGTAAAACTGCGTAAGCAACTTTCCACACAAACTTCGGGATTTATGATAGAAAACTTAGCAGAAGAATGTGCGCAACTTTAAGTTGACTAAGGACCTGGCTTACGCACATTTTGCACATGGAGAGCACCTGCAGTGCTGCTGCTGAGAAGATAAAATAATGAAATCCTGCAGCGTTATCACTCGTACTGCTTCGTTTTCACACAGAACAAGCAACCCCCCCCCCCCCCCCCCCACGCACACACACGCGCGCGCACGCACACACATGCGTGCACACACACACAGCCTGAAGCGCAGAATACGGAATGCAGATTATCAGCAGGGGGACATATTGAGACAGAATGTCATGCGTCTATGACGGTGTGTCCTGTCACTGTGACCCGATTATGCGTCCTGGCTACTTGGACAGGGGAGATCTCCATTTGGCTGACTGGTTAGCGTGTGTGACTTTCACCTGGAAGTCTGGGGATCGAATCCCAATTGGACCTTTTTTTTATACCCGCCACAGATCTCTCTGAAGAATTCACAACATTGACGGCTTCAGCAACGCTGTGCCACTCTGTGGATTTTCTCTTATTTGTTTTGCAAAAGCACTTCCTTTCATTTCTCCACCTCAATTTCTGCTTCTGAAAAATAGCACTTCCTTTGTCTGTCTTGATCTACGGTCGCCATCGTCATTGGCGGAGCGCTGCAACAGCCGGCTTATGTACATGCATGAGATCCACAAGGCACTTTGTATTGACTATTTATGGCAGTAAGTGGGCGTGGTGAGGGCGGGATGTGACTAAAAAGCAGCTGAGAAACTTTCTAGATAGTTTCTGATTTATGAAGCAGAGATTGCGTGCAGCTGTGCGTCCTCCATGTTTGATAGATCACACACCTACTTGGCGTAAGAACTTTTTTTTTGCAGAGCTTAAGTACGGTTTTAGTAAGGAAAAGAGGAAAAGAGTTGTTTTACCTTTTTGCTGACGTTTTGACTGGGGCTTTTCACAGAGTTCACCGCTATTCTTCTTTGTTTATCTGTGAGCAGCAGAGGACGATTTTGCCCTCTGCTGCTCACACTCTCCTTGCCGATGACACAGTCCCATGCATGATCCAATGTGTAGATCCTATCGTCTCTCCTCATGGTTGTGTGTCCACGTTTCCTCCCTTAATTCATCTTTTATAAGTCTGTTGTCTGGTGTTTATGATCCATGTTCCGTCTTAGTCCATTACATGATTTTTCCTTGTGCAGCAGTCTGTTACGGCTGATTTCTTCATTGTATTTACTGCTTCTTGTTTTGCTGCTCATGTTTGTCTTCAACTTGTTTCCTTCTCGCACTCCTTTCTGTGTTCCGTTGTTTGTGTGCTGAGTTGCCGTCCAGTTTCTCCTATGCATGCTTTACTGCAGAGTTTGCATGGGATTTCTTATGGGACTCCACACTTATGTCTTGTCTGGCCTGCCAGACTTGTCCCCTGTTTAATTCTGTACAGAGAAAGAGTCTGATAACTCACAGGCAGAGAGGCACATGAGGGCGGGACTAGGCAGACATTCAAGTCATTTAGACCAGAGGAAAGAGCCGCAGCGAACTCGGCTTCATTTGCCAAGTTCGACAAACTCGGCGTTGTGGTGTGTGATGTACGCTGCACAGCGCTGATTGGCTCGGTTAGAATTCTCACGGGGTGGGGTTATTTGAATCGGAGAGTTCCCAGACCCTTTCCCTGTGCAGAATTAAACAGAGGAGGAGTCTGGCAGGCCAGGCTAACTTATGTCCTGGTGATGTCTTGTCTTTTGGGTGTACTAATATTTTTCTAACTGTTGTGTATTGTTTTGTTAGGGTGTGTTTATGTTGTGTCTTTTAATTGTTGTTATTCTTATTTTTTGTTATGCTTTTTATGTATAGAAGGGTTATCATTGTTTTCAGTTCTTGTTTTTCTTGATTTTTGTATTTCTTTTCTTTCTGTTGTTGTCTCAATTTGTTTATTGCCCGCGTTGGATATCCGCAGATTTTTAAAGCATTTTGTGGAGTCATGTACAAAATCCCACGCAATCCATGCTAAGAAAAATTTAATAGGAGAAACCGGAAACTCAGCACATGAACTATAGAGCATAGAGAAGTGTGTGAGAAAGAAGCAAGAGCAGCAAAACAAGAAGCAGAAAGTACAATAAAGAAATCAGCCGTAACAGACCACTGCACAAGGAAGAATCATGAAATAGACTGGGACACAACAGGGATCATAAACACAGAACAATAAGGAGACATGGACACTCATTCACGAACAGAGACGATGGGATCAGCAGAGGACAGTGTCACCCTCTGCTGTCCGCAGATGAACGGAGAAGCAAGTGATGCCGCCAACAGCGCTGAGCTCTGAGGAAGACTGCAGTGGTGGTGAAAACATCAGCAAAAGACGCAAAACAACTATTTTCCTGTGTAAATAACCAAGTAATGCAGTTAAAAAAAACACACAGAATTAATGCACAGAAGATGCCTTATCAGCTGATCTGGTAGAGTTTTAAAGCAACATTTTCCATTCAAAGACCTCATTAGCTTCCCATGTTCTACCTAGCATCTGCTGAGTTAGCATTAACATTCCTGCTTCATTCTTACATCACAGACTACGGAACGCCAGGAGGGCCAAAGAAAAACTATGAAAGCCTGCGCATTAATCACATATTTAATAAATTAACATTGTTAAAGAGGGCTTTACATTAATGCATTAAAACGTGTAAATCTAAAAGCCCTCATATATGGATATGTATTAAAGGTTTACTTATCAATAGGAAATGTCACTTACTCTGCATCGGTCTAGGTATGTCTGGAAAAACTCGCTCACACTCTGTGATTGACAAATGTACGTAAGCCGGTGTCGAAGACTATTGGCTTATGCTGAGCGGCGCTCAATTCAAATTTCTTGGGGCTCTATGGGATGGGGGGACAAGCTTGGCCAAAGAAAATGAAAATGATGTTTCGCCTACAATATATAACAGTACAGGACTATCACTTTTATGGATTTAAATAAAAAGTCAAATTCCTGAAAGGGGGAAAATTCCTGATTGTTCCTTTAAAGTAAACCGTTTTTCTAGATGGATCGATGAAGTAAAGTATCATCAAGTTTATTTTAGCTTTTTATGTTGTTATGTTTGATAGAAGCTGCTAGTTACTTGCGAGTTTGTATTCAGCACGAGACAAAGTGTGAGTGTTGTTTTCACCGGGCTACACTGCCTCATGTGTCCCTCAGATCCCACTCAGGAGGAGAGAAAGAAGGTGAGTGATGAACAAATGGGCCTCACCTGCTTGGATAGAGACAAAGATGCATTCATCAGGTGAGTAAATGTAAACTCAAAGTCCTAAGAACCACAGTAAAAAATCACTGCAGTAAGAAGTCTGCATTCAGAAATTCAGTGGTAAACATGAGTTTCTCTGACATCATAATAACAGCCATAATAAAGAGCAGGTGAAGTTTGCAAGGATCCATCCATCCAACAGTTGTCATGGAGACCTAACCTCTCATCTCATGGTTCCTGGTGGGACATCGCTCCCCTCCAGCCAGTTAGGAGATCCTGCTGCACATTCTGCTCATCATCACTGGATGCCAAGAACTGGAAGTTCATCCCTCTGGATGACGGGGCGCCCTTATGGTATGAGGACATAAGATTCAGTCTAACCCACTCAATGTTTTACATTAAGAATTTATTTAATTTCAGATTTGATATTCAAATTCAAGTTTTTTTCTAAATTTAAATATAATGAAATGTGTTTGTTATTCTACTGAAATTATTTCCATAAACCAGGTATAGGCCACACAACTTTCCACCAGAACCTGCCTCCAGGTTTCTCCTCAGCTGTGCCGGGCCCTCTGCAGCCAGTCCGCCCTCTTCCTCAAGATCCCCCTGCACAGCCGGTTGTCCTGCCTTCTGAGCCTCCTGCCCATCATGCAACACATCATCTAGGTATGGTTTTCTATGCTTTTATAGAATTCATTAAGAAAAAGTAAGTTGGAGGAAGTGCATTTGCAGAAACTTTTCCTCATGTCCACATAAACTCACTGTATACGTAAGAGGCAAAAAATAACTAAAAAGAACTATGTACAGTCAGAGCTTGAGTAAACTGGCATAAGAGGGACGTGAGGAGAAACAATCTGGTTTATGGTGTCAAACAGGAATTTAGAGTTATTTTTGTTTACAGCAATCAGTTGAGCACAGTAAGTGGCCCTGGAATCTTTCACCATCGCATTCAGAGATGTTAACAGTTGTCTAAATGTGTAGCTCCACCGCTGAACCACGGAGGAGACAAGATTTTTACTCACACACAGCCCCCTCCTTACCCTTTCAACAACACCTTCTGCAAGCTAAACAGGTTATAGGTTGAAATGATGAATACAATTTAAGCTTTGGCTGCATTTCGGTAAATGGGAACAGAGCAACATGCAACATTTATAGTTTACAGCCTACAATTTAAATATACAAACAGGAAAACCAGCAATTTGTCAAAGTACCTCATCATGCATGGAATCACCTTGCAAGCATGTACAGTGTACAGTCTTCAAGTGCAAATAAAGAAGACTCAAGTTTGCAGCCTTAAATCCTCTGATGAATCAATAAAAACTGGAGGTGTGTGAGGGGAAAGACATCAACATCACAGAAACTTATAATAATCATAATAAACAAATAATAAAAGCTTAAATATGCCATACAATAAACTTCTCTGTAGTTTGTTTACCTAGTATTAGAAAAAGCAGCTTAGAAAGCTTGTTATATTATTATTATTATGAAGCATTAGTATTAGTATTATTGCATTAGTATTATTAGTATTATTTGTATTAGTATTATTGCATTAGTATTATTAGTATTAGTATTATTGCATTAGTATTATTGCAGTTCCTGCAATCACCAGGACAATCCAGGTTCAGACCAGAGCTAAAGCTATGCAGGAATCTTCATCATTGTTGAGCATTAACCCTTTTGAGTGGTGGTGGGAAATGAAGTTTGCCATTGCTGGCCATTACTGTACAGTTTGGCCAAAAGTTACCTTTGCGTTCAAGCATCCTCAGTTGAACCCTCATTTTCAACTGCTGGAGACACCATCAGCCAAGAAAGGGCCTGTCTGCTGCCAGAAAAAGCAGACATGCTAATTTTTTGGGAAAAATAAGTACTAAATCGTATGTATATACAATGTAAAGGGGTTTCCTGCGTTCAAATTTGTGTGGCGGCCGCCTCCAGCTAATTTTGTGCCGCCTCAGCCTGATTTAACTCTGCCCTCAGCTATACGGATGTTATTTTAACTGCAGTTGCAGCGTTGCGCCACTACACGGGCGCTGTATCAGCAGCGGTGCACCGAAAAGTGCTAAAACCGCTGCAGAAAAAGATCAAAAATAGCTTTTCTCGCTAGTTGGTACATATCTATGGTTGGCGCTATTGATGTCCTGAATTTCCCCCAGGCTCTTCCATATCAAAGCAGGGCTGTACAGTGCAACAACAACAAAAAAAAGCTGTCTGTGCGTGTCTGTCTATTTTTAAACGTAGCACTGTTGCAACATCTTTGAATCACTATTTTCCCCAGAACAAAAGTAATTGAACAAAAGTAATTGAACAAAAGTAATTTACGTGTAAGAAAAATGCTTTTTACTGGCTCACAGTGTGGTCATTTGGATGCAATGGAGGAAAATACAGGAACCAGCAAAGGCACAAAGGCAGAGCCGGAGTCGGTACAGGATCGGCTCGGGTGCAAAATCGGCTCGGGGTCCTTCGACTGCCGATGACGTCAAAGTACGGCAATCCCACTCGGACAAAATACACTACACATCTATACTGTTGGAAAGAATTTAGCAGTTTCCTTATTAAAATAATGTTTCTTAAGACGTAAGTTTGTGTTTATAATGGTATTTGTAAAATAAAACACTATATTGTATTCATAATGTTGAACTCCTCTTTGAGCACATCCCTTGAAGAATCATAGGTATTAGCAACACCTGTGAAATTGTATTTGCAGGAAAGAAGTGTGTCCCGTTTATTGAAGTATTTGTGTTGAGTTTTTGACGTCTTGTCCATGCGTAGTTCAGTTACGCTCATAGCTGCTAGCCAAAACTCTGGAGTTAAACATTTTCTGGCTTTACTAAAATACCTGTCTGTACTTATTTGATTGATGGTAGTTTTACTTTCTATTAGACTTCAAATGTAATCATTTGGCACGTTTCTAATTCATAATTTGTAATAATGTAATCGGTGATATTAGCATTAGCATTCCTATGGGTTTTTCCATGTATATTAGCATTGTGCTAACCACTCGCTGCCAAATTGCAGCCTCTGCGATTAGAAAATCTCCTTTTGTCACATCGCAATTTAATTGCACATGCAGTTAATCTTTCAGCCCTAATATACATGCAGCTCTATGCTAAAAGTGTATTTTCAAAGAGGAAATGATGGATTTCTTTGTAAAAGTTGTCCATCTTTCCAATAGAAAGATTTGCCTGGACCAACGTAACGTGATAACAACGTAACGTGATTACGTAATTCCGTAAGGTTCATGTTCAGCGAATCAACTACTTAGACATCATCGGCAGTCGACGGACCCCGAGCCAATTTTGCACCCGAGCAGATCTTGTACCGACACCGGTCCAAAGTTTGGGATCAAAAGTGCAGCTACACGCAAGCTAACGGGTTGCAGTCTCACGATCAAGTGGCGCACAGAGAAATTTATGATGATCGTAAAACTAAGAAAGACTAAACTCTACAAGCGGACGAAAGTCCCCACCATCCTGTTTATTCTGCATCCTTCAGTGCTACGGATCAGAAGCGCTGCAGATACGAGTCACATTACTGCACAGGCAGGAGCAGGAAGTATGGCAAGCCGTTGTAGTATATAATTCACAAACGCTTCTATCTTTGAACATAATTTGAACTGGATTATTGCCAACCCCTACATAATAGACATGCCACCATTACGTTGTTAGCAGCAGAAATTAAATGTTACCATTTCCAATACAAATGCATGTTAATGAAATGCAGTATATTTTACTGGATATATTTATGTGTTATTTTGACTAAGGTGAGTGTTATTAATACAAACCTAAAATGTTAATGAAAAGTAGGTCAAATATTAAAAAATATTTTAACTATAAATATCAGATGGAAAAAGGGAACTAAACACCAATCTAATGCATATTATTGAGCCTTGAGTGTGGTATTTCAGCCTGATAATTTTGTTGTTTTATTTCATATTTTTTAGCAGCAAACCTGTTTTGTTTCACTTGAAACGTTGTCAGATGGAATATTCTATTATTCAACAGAAGCTTGGATTAGAACACTTAACGAAAAAATATTTGCCTTTAAAAAAGTGAGGCAGTTGAATGCACAGAGTATACATGTGCTGGCGCATGGTACAGGATGGTACCGCCTCTGTAACAACTTTCTTTCTTTTTTTTTTTTTCCATGTCCTGTCTGGCTGTGAAGAAAACAGAATTGATGTCTGAATGCTGGTAACAAGCCTCACAGATTTACTCTCAGGTGGAGCATCAAAGCATCTGCTTTTAATGCCGCGCCTGATACTTAAAACTTTATTGTTGTTGTTTTTGAATGCTTTGCAATTCCGACCAGACACGGAGTCAGAGGTGAAAGAGAAAGGAAAAGACAAATGGTGGGGAGATAGGGGGGAAGGGGGTGGGGGTGGGGTTCCACAAAAATGAACAATAATTAACAAGAGTCTGCTTCTAGACCTGCAGAAAGAGAAAAAAATGGGACACACAACAATACAATTCTTATCCGGCTCTCAGAGAGTAAAGATGCTTTTTGCTTCAGCTCCCTTATCTGCTTTTCCCAAGGCTCTCTGTCCTGTCTGCCTACAGAGCACTTCTCTGCATTTCTCCTGAAAATCACTACTTTTTTTGGAAAATGGACTTAATTAACTGGTCATTCAACGTGATTGATAAGATTTTTTCTACGATGAGAACGGAGAAGGGGGCTCCCACCTGTCCTCAAGGGACATACGCAGCGGGATATGCATTCGATTCTTGGGAGGTCTGGCGAATCGTGTGCCTCTCTCAGTAGTCCATCGAAGACGTGGAAGATTTGTGGATGTTCGGCCTGATGATCACTGGATTTCTTCTGATTGGAGTGGGAGGATATCTGGTTTTCTGGAAATTTGGGAAGACGGGAGCGATTGGAGTGCGACCCTTACCCACGGAACGTCACAGACTGGGACGTTACTCGAGGTGAACCGTAAGCTGGTCCTTGCGGCGTTGCCTGTGTTAGTGCGCAAGATGGATGTCATCTCGGAGAGGGTCGCCGGATGGTGTGGGGATGTTTAGAACGTATAATTGGCTTCACTGGTGGACATGAATGATCACTTAAAAGACTCCAAGGCAGAGAGGAAAATTATCTCTGTCTGCCCTAAACAAAGTCTTGTTATCCTAATCTGACGCCAAGGCAGCCTCCAAAGCTGCCATCAATATCAACCCCCACGAAAGGAGGAATGTAGACAGATGCTGTGACCCGACCTTCCCCCCCTGCCTTCAGATTGTGACTTCTGTTTCAAGGTCATCAACCTGCAGGAAACTCAATGTGCTCTCTGGCCCTCCTCTCTCCCTCTCACCTGTTTGACTGCAGCTGGCTGAGCACAGTACACTGGCAGCTCCCATTGGAGGATTCAGGACCCCCCCCCCCCCCCCCCCCCCATCGCCTCCCTATCGGAGTCTGATGTTATCTGTGATGTTTTTGTAACTGTGATGTTCGTGCTTATATGTCTGAGGTGTTTTTTTTTTTTTTGCATAGTACAGCTACGCCCTGTCGGGTGTAACTATGGTATGCCTGTTTTTTTTCCCTCCACCAACCTATCCTCATGTAATTCCTTTTCATCTATTAAGGTAGCGCGACTCATGTTGCGAATGACCGCAGTCACCAATTCTTGTCATGTGTCTTGCCCATGTATTTCTGATCTCTGAATTGTGTGTACTGAAACTCAATTTCGTTTCTCTGTATGTCTTGCACATGTGGTAGAAATGACAATAAAATGACTTTGACTTTGACATCAGGAGCAAGCTATCACTGCGTTAACCTGATGATGAAATATAAAATCAACATTGTTTAACTGAACAATCACACGATAATAAATCATAG